>NW_027440100.1:0-23921 GCF_031893055.1 Leptodactylus fuscus
GATATATATAATATATGTGCACTGGATCTATAACATATGTGCACTGGATATATATACTATATGTGCACTGGATATATTTAACATATGTGCACTGGATATATAATATATGTGAACTGGATATTTAGTATATGTGCACTGGATATATATGATATATGTGCACTGGATATTTAATATATGTGCACTGGATATTTTATATATGTGCACTGGATATATTTCATATATGTGCACTGGATATTTAATATATGTGCACTGGATATTTAATATCTGTGCACTGGATATATATAGTATATGTGGACTGGATATATTTAATATATGTGCACTGGATATGTAATATATGTGCACTGGATATTTAATATATGTGCACTGGTTATATATAATATTTGTGCACTGGATATATAATATAAGTGCACTGGATATATTTAATATATGTGCACTTGATATCTAATATATGTGCACTGGATATTTAATATATGTGCACTGGATATACATAAAATATGTGCACTGGATCTATAATATATGTGCACTGGATATATATAATATATGGGCACTGGATATATATCTATAATATATGTGCACTGGATATATTTAATATATGTGCACTGGATATTTAATATATGTGCACTGGATATTTAATATATGTGCATTGGATATATATAATATATGTGCACTGGATATTTAATATATGTGCACTGGATATATATAATATATGTGCACTGGATATTTAATATATGTGCACTAGATATATATATAATATATGAGCACTGGATATTTAATATATGTGCACTGTTGTATATATATAATATATGTGCACTGGATATTTAATGTATGTGCACTGGATATAAATAATATAAGTGCACTGTATCTATAACATATGTGCACTGGATATATATACTATATGTGCACTGGATATATTTAATTTATGTGCACTGGATATTTAATATATGTGCACTGGATATCTAATATATGTGCACTGGATATTTAATATATGTGCACTGGATATCTAATATATGTGCACTGGATATTTAATATATGTGCACTGGATATCTAAAATATGTGCACTGGATATTTAATATATGTGCACTGGATATTTAATATATGTGCACTGGATATATTTAATATAAGTGCACTGGATATCTAATATATGTGCACTGGATATTTAATGTATGTGCACTGGATATAAATAATATATGTGCACTGGATATTTAATATATGTGCACTGGATATATATAATATATGTGCACTGGATATTTAATATATGTGCACTGGATATCTAATATATGTGCACTGGATATTTAATATATGTGCACTGGATATCTAATATATGTGCACTGGATATTTAATATATGTGCACTGGATATTTAATATATGTGCACTGGATATATTTAATATAAGTGCACTGGATATCTAATATATGTGCACTGGATATTTAATGTATGTGCACTGGATATAAATAATATATGTGCACTGCATATTTAATATATGTGCACTGGATATATATAATATATGTGCACTGGATATATTTAATATATGTGCACTGGATATTTAATATATGTGCACTGGATATCTAATATATGTGCACTGGATATTTAATATATGTGCACTGGATATATATAATATATGTGGACTGGATATATTTAATATATGTGCACTGGATATATATAAAATATGCGCACTGGATATTTAATATATGTGCACAGGATATATATGATATATGTGCACTGGATATTTAATATTTGTGCACTGGATATTTAATATATGTGCAATGGATATATATAATATGTGTGGACTGTATTTATTTAATATATATGGACTAGATATATTTAATATATGTGCACTGGATATTTAGTATATGTGCACTGGATATTTAATATATGTGCACTGGATATCTAATATATGTGCACTGGATATTTAATGTATGTGCACTGGATATAAATAATATATGTGCACTGGATCTATAACATATGTGCACTGGATATATATACTATATGTGCACTGGATATATTTAACATATGTGCACTGGATATATAATATATGTGAACTGGATATTTAGTATATGTGCACTGGATATATATATATTATATATATGCACTGGATAATTAATATAAGTGCACTGGATATATTTAATATATGTGCACTGGATATCTAATATGTTATATTGATCCCAAAACACCCGCCCCACCCACCCCCACCCCCACCTCCCCATATAGCAGCCACCAACGAAGAGGAAGATGAGACTCCATGGACTGTTATATTTATCCCAAAACACCCGCCCCACCCACCCCCACCCCCACCTTCCCATATAGCAGTCACCAACGAAGAGGAAGATGAGACTCCATGGACTGTTATAACCGAAACCCCCGCCCCATACCCACCACCCACCCAACCCAACTCCCTTCCCCACCCACCCACTTTACTAGCTTTGGCAATGCCAAATACCTATTCGGACGTGCCAATAAAGCATTTTTTTATTTGATTTGATTTGAAAATATATGTGCACTGGATATTTAATATATGTGCACTGGATTTACATAATATATGTGCACTGGATCTATAATATATGTGCACTGGATATATATAATATATGTGCACTGGATATATATCTATAATATATGTGCACTGGATATATTTAATATATGTGCACTGGATATTTAATATATGTGCACTGGATATATATAATATATGTGCACTGGATATTTAATATATGTGCACTGGATATATATAATATATGTGCACTGGATATATATAATATATGTGCACTGGATATATATCTATAATATATGTGCACTGAATATATATAATATATGTGCACTGGATATTTAATATATGTGCACTGGATATATATAATATATGTGCACTGAATATTTAATATATGTGCACTAGATATAAATAATATATGAGCACTGGATATTTAATATATGTGCACTGTTGTATATATATAATATATGTGCACTGGATATTTAATGTATGTGCACTGGATATAAATAATATAAGTGCACTGTATCTATAACATATGTGCACTGGATATATATACTATATGTGCACTGGATATATTTAATTTATGTGCACTGGATATCTAATATATGTGCACTGGATATTTAATATATGTGCACTGGATATCTAATATATGTGCACTGTATATTTAATATATGTGCACTGGATATCAAATATATGTGCACTGGATATTTAATATATGTGCACTGGATATCTAATATATGTGCACTGGATATTTAATATATGTGCACTGGATATTTAATATATGTGCACTGGATATCTAATATATGTGCACTGGATATTTAATGTATGTGCACTGGATATAAATAATATATGTGCACTGGATCTATAACATATGTGTACTGGAGATATATATACTATATATGCACTGGATATATTTAACATATGTGCACTGGATATATAATATATGTGCACTGGATATTTAGTATATGTGCACTGGATATATATATAATATATGTGCACTGGATATATATAATATATTTCCACTGGATATATTTAATATATGTGCACTGGATATCTAATATATGTGCATTGGATATTTAATATATGTGCACTGGATATATTTAATATACGTGCACTGGATATTTAATATATGTGCACTGGATATATATGATATATGTGCACTAGATATTTAATATATGTTCACTGAATATTTTATATATGTGCACTGGATATATTTAATATATGTGCACTGGATATATATAGTATATGTGGACTGGATATATTTAATATAGGTGGACTGGATATATTTAATATATGTGGACTGGATATATTTAATATATGCGCACTGGATGTTTAATATATGTGCACTGGATATGTAATATATGTGCACTGGATATTTAAAATATGTGCACTGGATATATATAATATATGTGCACAGGATATTTAATATATGTGCACTGGATCCATAATATATGTGCACTGGATATATATAATATATGTGCACTGGATATGTTTAATACATGTGCACTGGATATATATAATATATGTGCATCGGATATTTAATATATGTGCACTGGATATTTAATATATGTGCACTGGATATCTAATATGTGTGCACTGGATACTTAATATATGTGCACTGGATATTTAATATATGTGCACTGGATATATTTAATATATGTGCACTGGATATCTAATATATGTGCACTGGATAATTAATATATGTGCACTGGATATATATGATATACGTGCACTGGATATTTAATATATGTGCACTGGATATTTAATATATGTGCACTGTATATATATAATATATGTGCAGTGGATATTTAATATATGTGCACTGGATATCTAATATATGTGCACTGGATATATATAATATATGTGCACTGGATATATTTAATATATGTGCACTGGATTTTTAATATATGTGCACTGGATATTTAATATATGTGCAGTGGATATTTAATATATGTGCACTGGATATCTAATATATGTGCACTGGATATTTAATATATGTGCACTGGATATCTAATATATGTGCACTGGATATTTAATATATGTGAACTGGATATATATAATATATGTGCACTGGATATATTTAATATATGTGCACTAAATATATTTAATATATGTGCATTGGATATTTAATATATGTGCACTGATATTTAATATATGTGCACTGTATATATATAATATATGTGCACTGGATATTTAATATATGTGCACTGGATATATAATATATGTGCACTGGATATTTAATATATTTGCACTGGATATCTAATATGTGTGCACTGGATATTTAATATATGTGCACTGGATATTTAATATATGTGCACTGGATATATTTAATATATGTGCACTGGATATCTGATATATGTGCACTGGATAATTAATATATTTGCACTGGATATTTAATATATGTGCACTGGTTATAGATGATATATGTGCCCTGGATATTTAATATATGTGGACTGGATATCTAATATATGTGCACTGGATATTATATATATGTGCACTGGATATACATAATATATAAGCACTGGATATTTAATATATGTGCACTGGTTATAGATGATATATGTGCCCTGGATATTTAATATATGTGCAATGGATATATATAATATGTGTGGACTGGATATATTTAATATATGTGGACTGGATATCTAATATATGTGCACTGGATATTATATATATGTGCACTGCATATACATAATATATGTGCACTGGATATTTAATATATGTGCACTGGATATTTAATATATGTGCACTGGATAAATAATATATGTGCACTGAATATTTAATATCTGTGCACTGGATATATATGATATATGTGGACTGGAAATATTTAATATATGTGGACTGGATATATTTAATATATGCGCACTGGATATTTAATATATGTGCACTGGATATATTCAATATATGTGCACTGGATATATTTAATATATGTGCACTGGATATGTAATATATGTGCACAGGATATTTAATATATGTGCACTGGATCCATAATATATGTGCACTGGATATATATAATATATGTGCACTGGATATTTATTATATGTGCACTGGATATATTTAATATGTGTGCACTGGATATTTAATATGTGTGCAAGGGATATCTAATATGTGTGCACTGGATATTTAATATATGTGCACTGGATATATTTAATATATGTGCACTTGATATCTAATATATGTGCACTGGATAATTAATATATGTGCACTGGATATATATGATATATGTGCACTGGATATTTAATATATGTGCACTGGATATCTAATATGTGTTCACTGGATATTTAATATATGTGCACTGGATATATATAATATATGTGCACTGGATATATTTAATATATGTGCACTGGATATTTAATATATGTGCACTGGATATCTAATATGTGTGCACTGGATATTTAATATATGTGCACTGGATATATGTAATATATGTGCACTGGATATATTTAATATATGTGGACTGGATATATTTAATATATGCGCACTGGATATTTAATATATGTGCACTGGATATATATAAAATATGCGCACTGGATATTTAATATATGTGCACAGGATATATATGATATATGTGCACTGGATATTTAATATTTGTGCACTGGATATTTAATATATGTGCAATGGATATATATAATATGTGTGGACTGGATATATTTAATATATGCGCACTGGATGTTTAATATATGTGCACTGGATATGTAATATATGTGCACTGGATATTTAAAATATGTGCACTGGATATATATAATATATGTGCACAGGATATTTAATATATGTGCACTGGATCCATAATATATGTGCACTGGATATATATAATATATGTGCACTGGATATGTTTAATACATGTGCACTGGATATATATAATATATGTGCATCGGATATTTAATATATGTGCACTGGATATATATAATATATGTGCACTGGATATTTAATATATGTGCACTGGATATCTAATATGTGTGCACTGGATACTTAATATATGTGCACTGGATATTTAATATATGTGCACTGGATATATTTAATATATGTGCACTGGATATCTAATATATGTGCACTGGATAATTAATATATGTGCACTGGATATATATGATATACGTGCACTGGATATTTAATATATGTGCACTGGATATTTAATATATGTGCACTGTATATATATAATATATGTGCAGTGGATATTTAATATATGTGCACTGGATATCTAATATATGTGCACTGGATATATATAATATATGTGCACTGGATATATTTAATATATGTGCACTGGATTTTTAATATATGTGCACTGGATATTTAATATATGTGTAGTGGATATTTAATATATGTGCACTGGATATCTAATATATGTGCACTGGATATTTAATATATGTGCACTGGATATCTAATATATGTGCACTGGATATTTAATATATGTGAACTGGATATATATAATATATGTGCACTGGATATATTTAATATATGTGCACTAAATATATTTAATATATGTGCATTGGATATTTAATATATGTGCACTGATATTTAATATATGTGCACTGTATATATATAATATATGTGCACTGGATATTTAATATATGTGCACTGGATATATAATATATGTGCACTGGATATTTAAAATATTTGCACTGGATATCTAATATGTGTGCACTGGATATTTAATATATGTGCACTGGATATTTAATATATGTGCACTGGATATATTTAATATATGTGCACTGGATATCTGATATATGTGCACTGGATAATTAATATATTTGCACTGGATATTTAATATATGTGCACTGGTTATAGATGATATATGTGCCCTGGATATTTAATATATGTGGACTGGATATCTAATATATGTGCACTGGATATTATATATATGTGCACTGGATATACATAATATATAAGCACTGGATATTTAATATATGTGCACAGGTTATAGATGATATATGTGCCCTGGATATTTAATATATGTGCAATGGATATATATAATATGTGTGGACTGGATATATTTAATACATGTGGACTGGATATCTAATATATGTGCACTGGATATTATATATATGTGCACTGCATATACATAATATATGTGCACTGGATATTTAATATATGTGCACTGGATATTTAATATATGTGCACTGGATAAATAATATATGTGCACTGAATATTTAATATCTGTGCACTGGATATATATGATATATGTGGACTGGAAATATTTAATATATGTGGACTGGATATATTTAATATATGCGCACTGGATATTTAATATATGTGCACTGGATATATTCAATATATGTGCACTGGATATATTTAATATATGTGCACTGGATATGTAATATATGTGCACAGGATATTTAATATATGTGCACTGGATCCATAATATATGTGCACTGGATATATATAATATATGTGCACTGGATATTTATTATATGTGCACTGGATATATTTAATATGTGTGCACTGGATATTTAATATGTGTGCAAGGGATATCTAATATGTGTGCACTGGATATTTAATATATGTGCACTGGATATATTTAATATATGTGCACTTGATATCTAATATATGTGCACTGGATAATTAATATATGTGCACTGGATATATATGATATATGTGCACTGGATATTTAATATATGTGCACTGGATATCTAATATGTGTTCACTGGATATTTAATATATGTGCACTGGATATATATAATATATGTGCACTGGATATATTTAATATATGTGCACTGGATATTTAATATATGTGCACTGGATATCTAATATGTGTGCACTGGATATTTAATATATGTGCACTGGATATATGTAATATATGTGCACTGGATATATTTAATATATGTGGACTGGATATATTTAATATATGCGCACTGGATATTTAATATATGTGCACTGGATATATATAAAATATGCGCACTGGATATTTAATATATGTGCACAGGATATATATGATATATGTGCACTGGATATTTAATATTTGTGCACTGGATATTTAATATATGTGCAATGGATATATATAATATGTGTGGACTGGATATATTTAATATATGTGGACTGGATATATTTAATATATGTGCACTGGATATTTAGTATATGTGCACTGGATATTTAATATATGTGCACTGGATATCTAATATATGTGCACTGGATATATTTCATATATGTGCACTGGATATTTAATATATGTGCACTGGATATTTAATATATGTGCACTGGATATATATAGTATATGTGGACTGGATATATTTAATATATGTGCACTGGATATGTAATATATGTGCACTGGATATTTAATATATGTGCACTGGTTATATATAATATTTGTGCACTGGATATATAATATAAGTGCACTGGATATATTTAATATATGTGCACTTGATATCTAATATATGTGCACTGGATATTTAATATATGTGCACTGGATATACATAAAATATGTGCACTGGATCTATAATATATGTGCACTGGATATATATAATATATGGGCACTGGATATATATATATAATATATGTGCACTGGATATATTTAATATATGTGCACTGGATATTTAATATATGTGCACTGGATATTTAATATATGTGCAGTGGATATTTAATATATGTGCACTGGATATCTAATATATGTGCACTGGATATTTAATATATGTGCACTGGATATCTAATATATGTGCACTGGATATTTAATATATGTGAACTGGATATATATAATATATGTGCACTGGATATATTTAATATATGTGCACTAAATATATTTAATATATGTGCATTGGATATTTAATATATGTGCACTGATATTTAATATATGTGCACTGTATATATATAATATATGTGCACTGGATATTTAATATATGTGCACTGGATATATAATATATGTGCACTGGATATTTAATATATTTGCACTGGATATCTAATATGTGTGCACTGGATATTTAATATATGTGCACTGGATATTTAATATATGTGCACTGGATATATTTAATATATGTGCACTGGATATCTGATATATGTGCACTGGATAATTAATATATTTGCACTGGATATTTAATATATGTGCACTGGTTATAGATGATATATGTGCCCTGGATATTTAATATATGTGGACTGGATATCTAATATATGTGCACTGGATATTATATATATGTGCACTGGATATACATAATATATAAGCACTGGATATTTAATATATGTGCACTGGTTATAGATGATATATGTGCCCTGGATATTTAATATATGTGCAATGGATATATATAATATGTGTGGACTGGATATATTTAATATATGTGGACTGGATATCTAATATATGTGCACTGGATATTATATATATGTGCACTGCATATACATAATATATGTGCACTGGATATTTAATATATGTGCACTGGATATTTAATATATGTGCACTGGATAAATAATATATGTGCACTGAATATTTAATATCTGTGCACTGGATATATATGATATATGTGGACTGGAAATATTTAATATATGTGGACTGGATATATTTAATATATGCGCACTGGATATTTAATATATGTGCACTGGATATATTCAATATATGTGCACTGGATATATTTAATATATGTGCACTGGATATGTAATATATGTGCACAGGATATTTAATATATGTGCACTGGATCCATAATATATGTGCACTGGATATATATAATATATGTGCACTGGATATTTATTATATGTGCACTGGATATATTTAATATGTGTGCACTGGATATTTAATATGTGTGCAAGGGATATCTAATATGTGTGCACTGGATATTTAATATATGTGCACTGGATATATTTAATATATGTGCACTTGATATCTAATATATGTGCACTGGATAATTAATATATGTGCACTGGATATATATGATATATGTGCACTGGATATTTAATATATGTGCACTGGATATCTAATATGTGTTCACTGGATATTTAATATATGTGCACTGGATATATATAATATATGTGCACTGGATATATTTAATATATGTGCACTGGATATTTAATATATGTGCACTGGATATCTAATATGTGTGCACTGGATATTTAATATATGTGCACTGGATATATGTAATATATGTGCACTGGATATATTTAATATATGTGGACTGGATATATTTAATATATGCGCACTGGATATTTAATATATGTGCACTGGATATATATAAAATATGCGCACTGGATATTTAATATATGTGCACAGGATATATATGATATATGTGCACTGGATATTTAATATTTGTGCACTGGATATTTAATATATGTGCAATGGATATATATAATATGTGTGGACTGGATATATTTAATATATGCGCACTGGATGTTTAATATATGTGCACTGGATATGTAATATATGTGCACTGGATATTTAAAATATGTGCACTGGATATATATAATATATGTGCACAGGATATTTAATATATGTGCACTGGATCCATAATATATGTGCACTGGATATATATAATATATGTGCACTGGATATGTTTAATACATGTGCACTGGATATATATAATATATGTGCATCGGATATTTAATATATGTGCACTGGATATATATAATATATGTGCACTGGATATTTAATATATGTGCACTGGATATCTAATATGTGTGCACTGGATACTTAATATATGTGCACTGGATATTTAATATATGTGCACTGGATATATTTAATATATGTGCACTGGATATCTAATATATGTGCACTGGATAATTAATATATGTGCACTGGATATATATGATATACGTGCACTGGATATTTAATATATGTGCACTGGATATTTAATATATGTGCACTGTATATATATAATATATGTGCAGTGGATATTTAATATATGTGCACTGGATATCTAATATATGTGCACTGGATATATATAATATATGTGCACTGGATATATTTAATATATGTGCACTGGATTTTTAATATATGTGCACTGGATATTTAATATATGTGTAGTGGATATTTAATATATGTGCACTGGATATCTAATATATGTGCACTGGATATTTAATATATGTGCACTGGATATCTAATATATGTGCACTGGATATTTAATATATGTGAACTGGATATATATAATATATGTGCACTGGATATATTTAATATATGTGCACTAAATATATTTAATATATGTGCATTGGATATTTAATATATGTGCACTGATATTTAATATATGTGCACTGTATATATATATAATATATGTGCACTGGATATTTAATATATGTGCACTGGATATATAATATATGTGCACTGGATATTTAAAATATTTGCACTGGATATCTAATATGTGTGCACTGGATATTTAATATATGTGCACTGGATATTTAATATATGTGCACTGGATATATTTAATATATGTGCACTGGATATCTGATATATGTGCACTGGATAATTAATATATTTGCACTGGATATTTAATATATGTGCACTGGTTATAGATGATATATGTGCCCTGGATATTTAATATATGTGGACTGGATATCTAATATATGTGCACTGGATATTATATATATGTGCACTGGATATACATAATATATAAGCACTGGATATTTAATATATGTGCACTGGTTATAGATGATATATGTGCCCTGGATATTTAATATATGTGCAATGGATATATATAATATGTGTGGACTGGATATATTTAATACATGTGGACTGGATATCTAATATATGTGCACTGGATATTATATATATGTGCACTGCATATACATAATATATGTGCACTGGATATTTAATATATGTGCACTGGATATTTAATATATGTGCACTGGATAAATAATATATGTGCACTGAATATTTAATATCTGTGCACTGGATATATATGATATATGTGGACTGGAAATATTTAATATATGTGGACTGGATATATTTAATATATGCGCACTGGATATTTAATATATGTGCACTGGATATATTCAATATATGTGCACTGGATATATTTAATATATGTGCACTGGATATGTAATATATGTGCACAGGATATTTAATATATGTGCACTGGATCCATAATATATGTGCACTGGATATATATAATATATGTGCACTGGATATTTATTATATGTGCACTGGATATATTTAATATGTGTGCACTGGATATTTAATATGTGTGCAAGGGATATCTAATATGTGTGCACTGGATATTTAATATATGTGCACTGGATATATTTAATATATGTGCACTTGATATCTAATATATGTGCACTGGATAATTAATATATGTGCACTGGATATATATGATATATGTGCACTGGATATTTAATATATGTGCACTGGATATCTAATATGTGTTCACTGGATATTTAATATATGTGCACTGGATATATATAATATATGTGCACTGGATATATTTAATATATGTGCACTGGATATTTAATATATGTGCACTGGATATCTAATATGTGTGCACTGGATATTTAATATATGTGCACTGGATATATGTAATATATGTGCACTGGATATATTTAATATATGTGGACTGGATATATTTAATATATGCGCACTGGATATTTAATATATGTGCACTGGATATATATAAAATATGCGCACTGGATATTTAATATATGTGCACAGGATATATATGATATATGTGCACTGGATATTTAATATTTGTGCACTGGATATTTAATATATGTGCAATGGATATATATAATATGTGTGGACTGGATATATTTAATATATGTGGACTGGATATATTTAATATATGTGCACTGGATATTTAGTATATGTGCACTGGATATTTAATATATGTGCACTGGATATCTAATATATGTGCACTGGATATATTTCATATATGTGCACTGGATATTTAATATATGTGCACTGGATATTTAATATATGTGCACTGGATATATATAGTATATGTGGACTGGATATATTTAATATATGTGCACTGGATATGTAATATATGTGCACTGGATATTTAATATATGTGCACTGGTTATATATAATATTTGTGCACTGGATATATAATATAAGTGCACTGGATATATTTAATATATGTGCACTTGATATCTAATATATGTGCACTGGATATTTAATATATGTGCACTGGATATACATAAAATATGTGCACTGGATCTATAATATATGTGCACTGGATATATATAATATATGGGCACTGGATATATATATATAATATATGTGCACTGGATATATTTAATATATGTGCACTGGATATTTAATATATGTGCACTGGATATTTAATATATGTGCACTGGATATATATAATATATGTGCACTGGATATTTATTATATGTGCACTGGATATATATAATATATGTGCACTGGATATTTAATATATGTGCACTAGATATATATATAATATATGAGCACTGGATATTTAATATATGTGCACTTTTGTATATATATAATATATGTGCACTGGATATTTAATGTATGTGCACTGGATATAAATAATATAAGTGCACTGTATCTATAACATATGTGCACTGGATATATATACTATATGTGCACTGGATATATTTAATTTATGTGCACTGGATATTTAATATATGTGCACTGGATATCTAATATATGTGCACTGGATATTTAATATATGTGCACTGGATATCTAATATATGTGCACTGGATATTTAATATATGTGCACTGGATATCTAATATATGTGCACTGGATATTTAATATATGTGCACTGGATATTTAATATATGTGCACTGGATATATTTAATATAAGTGCACTGGATATCTAATATATGTGCACTGGATATTTAATGTATGTGCACTGGATATAAATAATATATGTGCACTGGATATTTAATATATGTGCACTGGATATATATAATATATGTGCACTGGATATATTTAATATATGTGCACTGGATATTTAATATATGTGCACTGGATATCTAATATATGTGCACTGGATATTTAATATATGTGCACTGGATATCTAATATATGTGCACTGGATATTTAATATATGTGCACTGGATATTTAATATATGTGCACTGGATATATTTAATATAAGTGCACTGGATATCTAATATATGTGCACTGGATATTTAATGTATGTGCACTGGATATAAATAATATATGTGCACTGCATATTTAATATATGTGCACTGGATATATATAATATATGTGCACTGGATATATTTAATATATGTGCACTGGATATTTAATATATGTGCACTGGATATCTAATATATGTGCACTGGATATTTAATATATGTGCACTGGATATATATAATATATGTGGACTGGATATATTTAATATATGTGCACTGGATATATATAAAATATGCGCACTGGATATTTAATATATGTGCACAGGATATATATGATATATGTGCACTGGATATTTAATATTTGTGCACTGGATATTTAATATATGTGCAATGGATATATATAATATGTGTGGACTGTATATATTTAATATATGTGGACTGGATATATTTAATATATGTGCACTGGATATTTAGTATATGTGCACTGGATATTTAATATATGTGCACTGGATATCTAATATATGTGCACTGGATATTTAATGTATGTGCACTGGATATAAATAATATATGTGCACTGGATCTATAACATATGTGCACTGGATATATATACTATATGTGCACTGGATATATTTAACATATGTGCACTGGATATATAATATATGTGAACTGGATATTTAGTATATGTGCACTGGATATATATATATATAATATATATGCACTGGATAATTAATATAAGTGCACTGGATATATTTAATATATGTGCACTGGATATCTAATATGTTATATTTATCCCAAAACACCCGCCCCACCCACCCCCACCTCCCCATATAGCAGCCACCAACGAAGAGGAAGATGAGACTCCATGGACTGTTATATTTATCCCAAAACACCCGCCCCACCCACCCCCACCCCCACCTTCCCATATAGCAGTCACCAACGAAGAGGAAGATGAGACTCCATGGACTGTTATAACCGAAACCCCCGCCCCATACCCACCACCCACCCAACCCAACTCCCCCCCCCCCCACCCACCCACATTACTAGCTTTGGCAATGCCAAATACCTATTCGGACGTGCCAATAAAGCATTTTTTTATTTGATTTGATTTGAAAATATATGTGCACTGGATATTTAATATATGTGCACTGGATTTACATAATATATGTGCACTGGATCTATAATATATGTGCACTGGATATATATTATATATGTGCACTGGATATATATCTATAATATATGTGCACTGGATATATTTAATATATGTGCACTGGATATTTAATATATGTGCACTGGATATATATAATATATGTGCACTGGATATTTAATATATGTGCACTGGATATATATAATATATGTGCACTGGATATATATAATATATGTGCACTGGATATATATCTATAATATATGTGCACTGGATATATATAATATATGTGCACTGGATATTTAATATATGTGCACTGGATATATATAATATATGTGCACTGAATATTTAATATATGTGCACTAGATATAAATAATATATGAGCACTGGATATTTAATATATGTGCACTGTTGTATATATATAATATATGTGCACTGGATATTTAATGTATGTGCACTGGATATAAATAATATATGTGCACTGGATCTATAACATATGTGTACTGGAGATATATATACTATATATGCACTGGATATATTTAACATATGTGCACTGGATATTTAGTATATGTGCACTGGATATATATATAATATATGTGCACTGGATATATATAATATATTTCCACTGGATATATTTAATATATGTGCACTGGATATCTAATATATGTGCATTGGATATTTAATATATGTGCACTGGATATATTTAATATACGTGCACTGGATATTTAATATACGTGCACTGGATATATATGATATATGTGCACTAGATATTTAATATATGTTCACTGAATATTTTATATATGTGCACTGGATATATTTAATATATGTGCACTGGATATATAGTATATGTGGACTGGATATATTTAATATATGTGGACTGGATATATTTAATATATGTGCACTGGATATTTAATATGTGTGCACTGGATATATATAGTATATGTGGACTGGATATATTTAATATATGTGGACTGGATATGTTTAATATATGCACACTGGATGTTTAATATATGTGCACTGGATATGTAATATATGTGCACTGGATATTTAAAATATGTGCACTGGATATATATAATATATGTGCACTGGATATTTAATATAAGTGCACTGGATATATTTAATATATGTGCACTGGATATCTAATATATGTGCACTGGATATTTAATATATGTGCACTGATTCTATAATATATGTGCACTGGATATGTAATATATGTGCACTGGATATTTAATATATGTGCACTGGATATATATAATATATGTGCACTGGATATTTAATATAAGTGCACTGGATATATTTAATATATGTGCACTGGATATCTAATATATGTGCACTGGATATTTAATATATGTGCACTGGATCTATAATATATGTGCACTGGATATATATAATATATGTGCACTGGATATATATCTATAATATATGTGCACTGGATATATTTAATATATGTGCACTGGATATATATATAATATATGTGCACTGGATATTTAATATATGTGCACTGTATATATATAATATATGTGCACTGGATATTTAATATATGTGCACTAGATATAAATAATATATGAGCACTGGATATTTAATATATGTGCACTGTATATATATAATATATGTGCACTGGATATTTAATGTATGTGCACTGGATATAAATAATATAAGTGCACTGGATATTTAATATATGTGCACTGGATATATTTAATATATGTGCACCGGATATATAATATATGTACACTGGATATTAAATATATCTGCACTGGATATATATAATAAATGTGCACTGGATATTTAATATATGTGCACTGGATATACATAATATATGTGCACTGGATCTATAATATATGTGCACTAGATATGTATAATATATGTGCACTGGATATATATCTATAATATATGTGCACTGGATATATAATATATGTGCACTGAATATATATAATGTATGTGCACTGGATATTTAATATATGTGCACTGGATATATATAATATATGTGCACTGGATATTTAATATAAGTGCACTGGATATATTTAATATATGTGCACTGGATCTATAATATATGTGCACTGGATATTTAATATATGTGCACTGGATCTATAATATATGTGCACTGGATATATATAATATATGTGCACTGGATATATATCTATAATATATGTGCACTGGATATATTTAATATATGTGCACTGGATATATATATAATATATGTGCACTGGATATTTAATATATGTGCACTGTATATATATAATATATGTGCACTGGATATTTAATATATGTGCACTAGATATAAATAATATATGAGCACTGGATATTTAATATATGTGCACTGTATATATATAATATATGTGCACTGGATATTTAATGTATGTGCACTGGATATAAATAATATAAGTGCACTGGATATTTAATATATGTGCACTGGATATATTTAATATATGTGCACTGGATATATAATATATGTACACTGGATATTAAATATATCTGCACTGGATATATATAATAAATGTGCACTGGATATTTAATATATGTGCACTGGATATACATAATATATGTGCACTGGATCTATAATATATGTGCACTAGATATGTATAATATATGTGCACTGGATATATATCTATAATATATGTGCACTGGATATATAATATATGTGCACTGGATATTTAATATATATTCACTGGATATATATAATATTTGTGCATTGGATCTATAATATATGTGCTCTGGATATTTAAAATATTTGTGCACTGGATATTTAATATATGTGCACTGGATATATAATATATGTGCACTGGATATTTAATATATGTGCACTGGATATATAATATATGTGCACTGGATAATTAATATATGTGCACTGGATATTTAATATATGTGCACTGGATATTTTATATTTGTGCACTGGATATACATAATATATGTGCACTGGATTTTTAATATATGTGCACTGGATATTTAATATATATATGCACTAAATATATTTAATATATGTGCACTGGATATATTCCTAATATATGTGCACTGGATATATATAATATATGTTCACTGGATATATATAATATATGTGCACTGGATATATAATATATGTGCACTGAATATTTAATATATGAGCACTGGATATATAATATATGTGCACTGGATATTTATAATATATGTGCACTGGATATAAATAATAAATGTGCACTGGATCTATAATATATGTGCACTGGATATATAATATATATGTGCACTGGATATATTTAATATATGTGCACTGGATATTTAATATATGTGCACTGGATATATATAATATATGTGCACTGGATATTTAATATATGTGCACTGGATATATAATATATGTGCACAGGATATTTAATATATTTGCACTGGATATATATAATATATGTGCACTGGATATATAATATATGTGCACTGTATATAAATAATATATGTGCACTGGATCTATAATATATGTGCACTGGATATATATATAATAAATGTGCACTGGATATATAATATATGTGCACTGGACATATATAATATATGTGCACTGGATATATTTAATATATGTGCACTGGATATTTAATATATGTGCACTGGACATTTAATATATGTGCACTATATATATTTAATATATGTGCACTGGATATTTAATATATGTGCACTGGATATATATAATTTATATGCACTGGATATATTTAATATATGTGCACTGGATCTATAACATATGTGCACTGGATATATATACTATATGTGCACTGGATATATTTAATATATGTGCACTGGATATCTAATATATGTGCACTGTATAATTAATATATGTGCACTGGATATACATAATATATGTGCAGTGGATATTTAATATATGTGCACTGAATATTTATTATATGAGCACTGGATATATTTAATATATGTGCACTGGATATTTAATATATGTGCACTGGATATCTAATATATGTTCACTGGATATCTAATATATGCGCACTGGATATATATAATATAGGTGCACTGGATATTTAATATATGTGCATTGGATATATATAATATATGTGCACTGGATATGTAATATATGTGCACTGGATATTTAAAATATGTGCACTGGATATATATAATATATGTGCACAGGATATTTAATATATGTGCACTGGATCCATAATATATGTGCACTGGATATATATAATATATGTGCACTGGATATGTTTAATATATGTGCACTGGATATATATAATATATGTGCACTGGATATTTAAAATATGTGCACTGGATATATATAATATATGTGCACAGGATATTTAATATATGTGCACTGGATCCATAATATATGTGCACTGGATATATATAATATATGTGCACTGGATATGTTTAATATATGTGCACTGGATATATATAATATATGTGCACTGGATATATATAATATATGTGCACTGGATATTTAATATATGTTCACTGGATATCTAATATGTGTGCACTGGATACTTAATATATGTGCACTGGATATTTAATATATGTGCACTGGATATATTTAATATATGTGCACTGGATATCTAATATATGTGCACTGGATAATTAATATATGTGCACTGGATATATATGATATATGTGCACTGGATATTTAATATATGTGCACTGGATATCTAATATGTGTGCACTGGATATTTAATATATGTGGACTGGATATATTTAATATATGTGGACTGGATATCTAATATATGTGCACTAAATATTTAATATATGTGCACTGGATCTATAATATATGTGCACTGGATATGTAATATATGTGCACTGGATATTTAATATATGTGGACTGGATATATTTAATATATGTGGACTGGATATATTTAATATATGCGCACTGGATGTTTAATATATGTGCACTGGATATGTAATATATGTGCACTGGATATTTAATATATGTGCACTGGATATATATAATATATGTGCACTGGATATTTAATATAAGTGCACTGGATATATTTAATATATGTGCACTGGATATCTAATATATGTGCACTGGATATTTAATATATGTGCACTGGATCTATAATATATGTGCACTGGATATATATAATATATGTGCACTGGATATATATATAATATATGTGCACTGGATATATATAATATATGTGCACTGGATATTTAAAATATGTGCACTAGATATAAATAATATATGAGCACTGGATATTTAATATATGTGCACTGTATATATATAATATATGTGCACTGGATATTTAATGTATGTGCATTGGATATAAATAATATAAGTGCACTGGATATTTAATATATGTGCACTGGATATATATAATATATGTGCACTGAATATTTAATATATGTGCACTGGATATATTTAATATATGTGCACTGGATATATAATATATGTACACTGGATATTAAATATATCTGCACTGGATATATATAATAAATGTGCACTGGATATTTAATATATGTGCACTGGATATACATAATATATGTGCACTGGATCTATAATATATGTGCACTAGATATGTATAATATATGTGCACTGGATATATATCTATAATATATGTGCACTGGATATCTAATATATGTGCACTGGATATTTAATATATGTGCACTGGATATATTTAATATAAGTGCACTGGATATCTAATATATGTGCACTGGATATTTAATGTATGTGCACTGGATATAAATAATATATGTGCACTGGATCTATAACATATGTGTACTGGAGATATATATACTATATATGCACTGGATATATTTAACATATGTGCACTGGATATATAATATATGTGCACTGTATATTTAGTATATGTGCACTGGATATATATATAATATATGTGCACTGGATATATATAATATATTTCCACTGGATATATTTAATATATGTGCACTGGATATCTAATATATGTGCATTGGATATTTAATATATGTGCACTGGATATATTTAATATATGTGCACTGGATATATAATATATGTGCACTGGATATTTAATATATGTGCACTGGATATATTTAATATATGTGCACTGGATATATAATATATGTGCACTGGATATTTAATATATGCGCACTGGATATTTAATATATGTGCGCAGGATATATATGATATATGTGCACTGGATATTTAATATTTGTGCACTGGATATTTAATATATGTGCAATGGATATATATATAATATGTGTGGACTGGATATACTTAATATATGTGGACTGGATATATTTAATATATGTGCACTGGATATTTAGTATATGTGCACTGGATATTTAAAATATGTGCAATGGATATCTAATATATGTGCACTGGATATTTAATGTATGTGCACTGGATATAAATAATATATGTGCACTGGATCTATAACATATGTGCACTGGATATATATACTATATGTGCACTGGATGTATTTAACATATGTGCACTGGATATATAATATATGTGAACTGGATATTTAGTATATGTGCACTGGATATATATATAATATATGTGCACAGGATATATATAATATATGTGCACTGGATATCTAATATATGTGCACTGGATATATATATAATACATGCGCACTGGATATTTAATATATATGTGCACTGGATATGTAATATATGTGCACTCGATATCTAATATATGTGCACTGGATATTTAATATATGTGCACTGGATATCTAATATATGTTCACTGGATATTTAATATATGTGCACGGGATATATTTAATATATGTGCACTGTATATCTAATATATGTGCACTGGATATTTAATATATGTGCACTGGATATCTAATATATGTGCACTGGATATTTAATATATGTGCACTTGATATATTCAATATATGTGCCCTGGATATCTAATATGTGTGCACTGGATATTTAATATATGTGCACTGTTGTATATATATATAATATATGTGCACTGGATATTTAATGTATGTGCACTGGATATCTAATATATGTTCACTGGATATCTAATATTTGCGCACTGGATATATATAATATAGGTGCACTGGATATTTAATATATGTGCACTGGATATATATAATATATGTGCACTGGATATTTAATATATGTGCACTGGATATTTAATATATTTGCACTGGATATATATAATATATGTGCACTGGATATATAGTATATGTGCACTGTATATAAATAATATAAGTGCACTGCATCTATAACATATGTGCACTGGATATATATACTATATGTGCACTGGATACATTTAATTTATGTGCACTGGATATTTAATATATGTGCACTGGATATCTAATATATGTGCACTGGATATTTAATATATGTGCACTGGATATCTAATATATGTGCACTGGATATTTAATATATGTGCACTGGATATCTAATATATGTGCACTGGATATTTAATATATGTGCACTGGATATTTAATATATGTGCACTGGATATATTTAATATATGTGCACTGGATATCTAATATATGTGCACTGGATATATATAATATATGTGCACTGGATATTTAATATATGTGCACTGGATATATATAATACATGTGCACTGGATATTTAATATATGTGCACTGGATATCTAATATGTGTGCACTGGATACTTAATATATGTGCACTGGATATTTAATATATGTGCACTGGATATATTTAATATATGTGCACTGGATATCTAATATATGTGCACTGGATAATTAATATATGTGCACTGGATATATATGATATATGTGCACTGGATATTTAATATATGTGCACTGGATATCTAATATGTATGCACTGGATATTTAATAAATGTGCACTGGATATTTAATATATGTGCACTGGATATATATAATATATGTGCACTGGATATATAATATATGTGCACTGGATATTTAATATATGTGCACTAGATATTTAATATATGTGCACTGGATATCTAATATATGTGCACTGGATATTTAATATATGTGCACTGGATATTTAATATATGTGCACTGGATATCTAATATATGTGCACTGGATATATATGATATATGTACACTGGATATTTAATATATATGCACTGGATATCTAATATGTGTGCACTGGATATTTAATATATGTGCTCTGGATATTTAAAATATTTGTGCACTGGATATTTAATATATGTGCACTGGATATATAATATATGTGCACTGGATATTTAATATATGTGCACTGGATATATAATATATGGGCACTGGATATTTAATATATGTACACTGGATCTATAATATATGTGCATTGGATATATAAAATATGTGCACTGGATATATTCCTAATATATGTGCACTGGATATATAATATATGTTCACTGGATATATATAATATATGTGCACTGGATATATAATATATGTGCACTGAATATTTAATATATGAGCACTGGATATATAATATATGTGTACTGGATATTTATAATATATGTGCACTGGATATAAATAATAAATGTGCACTGG
>NW_027440101.1:0-23814 GCF_031893055.1 Leptodactylus fuscus
CCTAGTCCCTGAGGACCTGCCCTCTACACCCACATTACCCATCCCTAGTCCCTGAGGACCTGCCCTCTACACCCACATTACCCATCCCTAGTCCCTGAGGACCTGCCCTCTACACCCACATTACCCATCCCTAGTCCCTGAGGACCTGCCCCCTACACCCACATTACCCATCCCTAGTCCCTGAGGACCTGCCCTCTACACCCACATTACCCATTATTAGTCCCTGAGGACCTGCCCTCTACACCCACATCACCCATCCCTAGTCCCTGAGGACCTGCCCTCTACACCCACATTATCCATCCCTAGTCCCTGAGGACCTGCCCTCTACACCCACATTACCCATCCCTAGTCCCTGAGGACCTGCCCCCTACACCCACATTACCCATTATTAGTCCCTGAGGACCAGCCACCTACACCCACATAACCCATTACTAGTCCCTGAGGACCTGCCCTCTACACCCACATTACCCATCCCTAGTCCCTGAGGAACTGCCCTCTACACCCACATTACCCATCCCTAGTCCCTGAGGACCTGCCCTCTACACCCACATTACCCATCCCTAGTCCCTGAGGACCTGCCCCCTACACCCACATTACCCATCCCTAGTCCCTGAGGACCTGCCCTCTACACCCACATTACCCATCCCTAGTCCCTGAGGACCTGCCCTCTACACCCACATTATCCATCCCTAGTCCCTGAGGACCTGCCCTCTACACCCACATTACCCATCCCTAGTCCCTGAGGACCTGCCCCCTACACCCACATTACCCATCTCTCGTCCCTGAGGACCTGCCCCCTACACCCACATTACCCATCCCTAGTCCCTGAGGACCTGTCCTCTACACCCACATTACCCATCCCTAGTCCCTGAGGACCTGCCCCCTACACCCACATTACCCATCCCTAGTCCCTGAGGACCTGTCCTCTACACCCACATTACCCATCCCTTGTCCCTGAGGACCTGCCCCTTACACCCACATTACCCATCCCTAGTCCCTGAGGACCTGCCCTCTACACCCATATTACCCATCCCTAGTCCCTGAGGACCTGCCCCCTACACCCACATTACCCATCCCTAGTCCCTGAGGACCTGCCCTCTACACCCACCTTACCCATCCCTAGTCCCTGAGGACCAGCCCTCTACACCCACATTACCCATCCCTAGTCCCTGAGGACCTGCCCCTTACACCCACATTACCCATCCCTAGTCCCTGAGGACCTGCCCTCTACACCCACATTACCCATTACTAGTCCCTGAGGACCTGCCCTCTACACCCACATTACCCATCCCTTGTCCCTGAGGACCTGCCCCCTACACCCACATTACCCATCCCTAGTCCCTGAGGACCTGCCCTCTACACCCACATTACCCATTACTAGTCCCTGAGGACCTTCCCTCTACACCCACATTACCCATCCCTAGTCCCTGAGGACCTGCCCTCTACACCCACATTACCCATCCCTAGTCCCTGAGGACCTGCCCTCTACACCTACATTACCCATCCCTAGTCCTTGAGGTCCTGCCCTCTACACCCACATTACCCATCACTCGTCCCTGAGGACCTGCCCCCTACACCCACATTACCCATCCCTAGTCCCTGAGGATCTGCCCTCTACACCCACATTACCCATTACTAGTCCCTGAGGACCTGCCCTCTACACCCACATTACCCATCCCTAGTCCCTGAGGACCTGCCCCCTACACACACATTACCCATCCCTAGTCCCTGAGGACCTGCCCCCTACACCCACATTACCCATCCCTAGTCCCTGAGGATCTGCCCTCTACACCCACATTACCCATTACTAGTCCCTGAGGACCTGCCCTCTACACCCACATTACCCATCCCTAGTCCCTGAGGACCTGCCCTCTACACCCACATTACCCATTATTAGTCCCTGAGGACCTGCCCTCTACACCCACATCACCCATCCCTAGTCCCTGAGGACCTGCCCTCTACACCCACATTACCCATTACTAGTCCCTGAGGACCTGCCCTCTACACCCACATTACCCTTCCCTAGTCCCTGAGGACCTGCCCCTACACCCACATTACCCATCCCTAGTCCCTGAGGACCTGTCCCCTACACCCACATTACCCATCCCTAGTCCCTGAGGACCTGCCCTCTACACCCACATTACCCATTACTAGTCCCTGAGGACCTGCCCTCTACACCCACATTACCCATCCCTAGTCCCTGAGGACCTGCCCTCTACACCCACATTACCCATCCCTAGTCCCTGAGGACCTGCCCTCTACACCCACATTACCCATCCCTAGTCCCTGAGGACCTGCCCTCTAAACCCACATTACCCATCCCTAGTCCCTGAGGACCTGCCCTCTACACCCACATTACCCATCCCTAGTCCCTGAGGACCTGCCCCCTACACCCACATTACCCATCCCTAGTCCCTGAGGACCTGCCCTCTACACCCACATTACCCATTACTAGTCCCTGAGGACCTGCCCTCTACACCCACATTACCCATCCCTAGTCCCTGAGGACCTGCCCCCTACACCCACATTACCCATCCCTAGTCCCTGAGGACCTGCCCTCTACACCCACATTACCCATCCCTAGTCCCTGAGGACCTGCCCTCTACACCCACATTACCCATCCCTAGTCCCTGAGGACCTGCCCTCTACACCCACATTACCCATCCCTAGTCCCTGAGGACCTGCCCCCTACACCCACATTACCCATCCCTAGTCCCTGAGGACCTGCCCTCTACACCCACATTACCCATCCCTAGTCCCTGAGGACCTGCCCTCTACACCCACATTATCCATCCCTAGTCCCTGAGGACCTGCCCTCTACACCCACATTACCCATTATTAGTCCCTGAGGACCAGCCACCTACACCCACATAACCCATTACTAGTCCCTGAGGACCTGCCCTCTACACCCACATTACCCATCCCTAGTCCCTGAGGACCTGCCCTCTACACCCACATTACCCATCCCTAGTCCCTGAGGACCTGCCCCCTACACCCACATTACCCATCCCTAGTCCCTGAGGACCTGTCCTCTACACCCACATTACCCATCCCTAGTCCCTGAGGACCTGCCCTCTACACCCACATTATCCATCCCTAGTCCCTGAGGACCTGCCCTCTACACCCACATTACCCATCCCTAGTCCCTGAGGACCTGCCCCCTACACCGACATCAACCATCCCTAGTCCCTGAGGACCTGCCCCTTACACCCACATTACCCATCCCTAGTCCCTGAGGACCCGCCCTCTACACCAACATTACCCATCCCTAGTCCCTGAGGACCTGCCCTCTACACCCACATTACCCATCCCTAGTCCCTGAGGTCCTGCCCCCTACACCCACATTACCCATCCCTAGTCCCTGAGGACCTGCCCTCTACACCCACATTACCCATCCCTAGTCCCTGAGGACCTGCCCCCTACACCCACATTACCCATCCCTAGTCCCTGAGGACCTGCCCTCTACACCCACATTACCCATTACTAGTCCCTGAGGACCTGCCCTCTACACCCACATTACCCATCCCTAGTCCCTGAGGACCTGCCCCCTACACCCACATTACCCATCCCTAGTCCCTGAGGACCTGCCCTCTACACCCACATTACCCATCCCTAGTCCCTGAGGACCTGCCCCCTACACCCACATTACCCATCCCTAGTCCCTGAGGACCTGCCCTCTACACCCACATTACCCATCCCTAGTCCCTGAGGACCTGCCCTCTACACCCACATTACCCATCCCTAGTCCCTGAGGACCTGCCCCCTACGCCCACATTACCCATCCCTAGTCCCTGAGGACCTGCCCTCTACACCCACATTACCCATTACTAGTCCCTGAGGACCTGCCCTCTACACCCACATTACCCATCCCTAGTCCCTGAGGACCTGCCCCCTACACCCACATTACCCATCCCTAGTCCCTGAGGACCTGCCCTCTACACCCACATTACCCATCCCTAGTCCCTGAGGACCTGCCCTCTACACCCACATTACCCATCCCTAGTCCCTGAGGACCTGCCCTCTACACCCACATTACCCATCCCTAGTCCCTGAGGACCTGCCCTCTACACCCACATTACCCATCCCTAGTCCCTGAGGACCTGCCCCCTACACCCACATTACCCATCCCTAGTCCCTGAGGACCTGCCCTCTACACCCACATTACCCATCACTCGTCCCTGAGGACCTGCCCCCTACACCCACATTACCCATCCCTAGTCCCTGAGGACCTGCCCCCTACACCCACATTACCCATCCCTAGTCCCTGAGGACCTGCCCCCTACACCCACATTACCCATCCCTAGTCCCTGAGGACCTGTCCTCTACACCCACATTACCCATCCCTAGTCCCTGAGGACCTGCCCTCTACACCCACATTACCCATTACTAGTCCCTGAGGACCTGCCCTCTACACCCACATTACCCATCCCTAGTCCCTGAGGACCTGCCCCCTACACCCACATTACCCATCCCTAGTCCCTGAGGACCTGCCCTCTACACCCACATTACCCATTACTAGTCCCTGAGGACCTGCCCTCTACACCCACATTACCCATCCCTAGTCCCTGAGGACCTGCCCTCTACACCCACATTACCCATTACTAGTCCCTGAGGACCTGCCCTCTACACCCACATTACTCATCCCTAGTCCCTGAGGACCTGCCCTCTACACCCACATTACCCATCCCTAGTCCCTGAGGACCTGCCCTCTACACCCACATTACCCATCCCTAGTCCCTGAGGACCTGCCCTCTACACCCACATTACCCATCCCTAGTCCCTGAGGACCTGCCCCCTACACCCACATTACCCATCCCTAGTCCCTGAGGACCTGCCCCCTACACCCACATTACCCATCCCTAGTCCTTGAGGTCCTGCCCACTACACCCACATTACTCATCCCTAGTCCCTGAGGACCTACCCCCTACACCCACATTACCCATCCCTAGTCCCTGAGGACCTGCCCTCTATACCCACATTACCCATCACTAGTCCCTGAGGACCTGCCCCCTACACCCACATTACCCATCCCTAGTCCCTGAGGACCTGCCCTCTACACCCACATCACCCATCCCTAGTCCCTGAGGACCTGCCCTCTACACCCATATTACCCATCCCTAGTCCCTGAGGACCTGTCCTCTACACCCACATTACCCATCCCTAGTCCCTGAGGACCTGTCCTCTACACCCACATTACCCATCCCTAGTCCCTGAGGACCTGTCCTCTACACCCACATTACCCATCCCTAGTCCCTGAGGACCTGTCCTCTACACCCACATTACCCATCCCTAGTCCCTGAGGACCTGCCCTCTACACCCACATTACCCATCCCTAGTCCCTGAGGACCTGCCCCCTACACCCACATTACCCATCCCTAGTCCCTGAGGACCTGCCCTCTACACCCACATTACCCATCCCTAGTCCCTGAGGACCTGCCCTCTACACCCACATTACCCATCCCTAGTCCCTGAGGACCTGCCCTCTACACCCACATTACCCATCCCTAGTCCCTGAGGACCAGCCCTCTACACCCACATTACCCATCCCTAGTCCCTGAGGACCTGCCCCCTACACCCACATTACCCATCCCTAGTCCCTGAGGACCTGCCCTCTACACCCACATTACCCATCCCTAGTCCCTGAGGTCCTGCCCCCTACACCCACATTACCCATCCCTAGTCCCTGAGGACCTGCCCCCTACACCCACATTACCCATCCCTAGTCCCTGAGGACCTGCCCTCTACACCCACATTACCCATCCCTAGTCCCTGAGGACCTGCCCTCTACACCCACATTACCCATCCCTAGTCCCTGAGGACCTGCCCCCTACACCCACATTACCCATCCCTAGTCCCTGAGGACCTGCCCTCTACACCCACATTACCCATCACTCGTCCCTGAGGACCTGCCCCCTACACCCACATTACCCATCCCTAGTCCCTGAGGACCTGCCCCCTACACCCACATTACCCATCCCTAGTCCCTGAGGACCTGCCCTCTACACCCACATTACCCATCCCTAGTCCCTGAGGACCTGTCCTCTACACCCACATTACCCATCCCTAGTCCCTGAGGACCTGCCCTCTACACCCACATTACCCATTACTAGTCCCTGAGGACCTGCCCTCTACACCCACATTACCCATCCCTAGTCCCTGAGGACCTGCCCCCTACACCCACATTACCCATCCCTAGTCCCTGAGGACCTGCCCTCTACACCCACATTACCCATTACTAGTCCCTGAGGACCTGCCCTCTACACCCACATTACCCATCCCTAGTCCCTGAGGACCTGCCCTCTACACCCACATTACCCATTACTAGTCCCTGAGGACCTGCCCTCTACACCCACATTACTCATCCCTAGTCCCTGAGGACCTGCCCTCTACACCCACATTACCCATCCCTAGTCCCTGAGGACCTGCCCTCTACACCCACATTACCCATCCCTAGTCCCTGAGGACCTGCCCCCTACACCCACATTACCCATCCCTAGTCCTTGAGGTCCTGCCCCCTACACCCACATTACTCATCCCTAGTCCCTGAGGACCTACCCCCTACACCCACATTACCCATCCCTAGTCCCTGAGGACCTGCCCTCTATACCCACATTACCCATCACTAGTCCCTGAGGACCTGCCCTCTACACCCACATTACCCATCCCTAGTCCCTGAGGACCTGCCCCCTACACCCACATTACCCATCCCTAGTCCCTGAGGACCTGCCCCCTACACCCACATTACCCATCTCTCGTCCCTGAGGACCTGCCCCCTACACCCACATTACCCATCCCTAGTCCCTGAGGACCTGCCCTCTACACCCACATTACCCATCCCTTGTCCCTGAGGACCTGCCCTCTAAACCCACATTACCCATCCCTAGTCCCTGAGGACCTGCCCTCTACCCCCACATTACCCATCCCTAGTCCCTGAGGACCTGCCCCCTACACCCACATTACCCATCCCTAGTCCCTGAGGACCTGCCCTCTACACCCACATTACCCATTACTAGTCCCTGAGGACCTGCCCTCTACACCCACATTACCCATCCCTAGTCCCTGAGGACCTGTCCTCTACACCCACATTACCCATCCCTAGTCCCTGAGGACCTGCCCTCTACACCCACATTACCCATTACTAGTCCCTGAGGACCTGCCCTCTACACCCACATTACCCATCCCTAGTCCCTGAGGACCTGCCCCCTACACCCACATTACCCATCCCTAGTCCCTGAGGACCTGCCCTCTACACTCACATTACCCATTACTAGTCCCTGAGGACCTGCCCTCTACACCCACATTACCCATCCCTAGTCCCTGAGGACCTGCCCTCTACACCCACATTACCCATTACTAGTCCCTGAGGACCTGCCCTCTACACCCACATTACTCATCCCTAGTCCCTGAGGACCTGCCCTCTACACCCACATTACCCATCCCTAGTCCCTGAGGACCTGCCCTCTACACCCACATTACCCATCCCTAGTCCCTGAGGACCTGCCCTCTACACCCACATTACCCATCCCTAGTCCCTGAGGACCTGCCCCCTACACCCACATTACCCATCCCTAGTCCCTGAGGACCTGCCCCCTACACCCACATTACCCATCCCTAGTCCTTGAGGTCCTGCCCACTACACCCACATTACTCATCCCTAGTCCCTGAGGACCTACCCCCTACACCCACATTACCCATCCCTAGTCCCTGAGGACCTGCCCTCTATACCCACATTACCCATCACTAGTCCCTGAGGACCTGCCCCCTACACCCACATTACCCATCCCTAGTCCCTGAGGACCTGCCCTCTACACCCACATCACCCATCCCTAGTCCCTGAGGACCTGCCCTCTACACCCATATTACCCATCCCTAGTCCCTGAGGACCTGTCCTCTACACCCACATTACCCATCCCTAGTCCCTGAGGACCTGTCCTCTACACCCACATTACCCATCCCTAGTCCCTGAGGACCTGTCCTCTACACCCACATTACCCATCCCTAGTCCCTGAGGACCTGTCCTCTACACCCACATTACCCATCCCTAGTCCCTGAGGACCTGCCCTCTACACCCACATTACCCATCCCTAGTCCCTGAGGACCTGCCCCCTACACCCACATTACCCATCCCTAGTCCCTGAGGACCTGCCCTCTACACCCACATTACCCATCCCTAGTCCCTGAGGACCTGCCCTCTACACCCACATTACCCATCCCTAGTCCCTGAGGACCTGCCCTCTACACCCACATTACCCATCCCTAGTCCCTGAGGACCAGCCCTCTACACCCACATTACCCATCCCTAGTCCCTGAGGACCTGCCCCCTACACCCACATTACCCATCCCTAGTCCCTGAGGACCTGCCCTCTACACCCACATTACCCATCCCTAGTCCCTGAGGTCCTGCCCCCTACACCCACATTACCCATCCCTAGTCCCTGAGGACCTGCCCCCTACACCCACATTACCCATCCCTAGTCCCTGAGGACCTGCCCTCTACACCCACATTACCCATCCCTAGTCCCTGAGGACCTGCCCTCTACACCCACATTACCCATCCCTAGTCCCTGAGGACCTGCCCCCTACACCCACATTACCCATCCCTAGTCCCTGAGGACCTGCCCTCTACACCCACATTACCCATCACTCGTCCCTGAGGACCTGCCCCCTACACCCACATTACCCATCCCTAGTCCCTGAGGACCTGCCCCCTACACCCACATTACCCATCCCTAGTCCCTGAGGACCTGTCCTCTACACCCACATTACCCATCCCTAGTCCCTGAGGACCTGCCCTCTACACCCACATTACCCATTACTAGTCCCTGAGGACCTGCCCTCTACACCCACATTACCCATCCCTAGTCCCTGAGGACCTGCCCCCTACACCCACATTACCCATCCCTAGTCCCTGAGGACCTGCCCTCTACACCCACATTACCCATTACTAGTCCCTGAGGACCTGCCCTCTACACCCACATTACCCATCCCTAGTCCCTGAGGACCTGCCCTCTACACCCACATTACCCATTACTAGTCCCTGAGGACCTGCCCTCTACACCCACATTACTCATCCCTAGTCCCTGAGGACCTGCCCTCTACACCCACATTACCCATCCCTAGTCCCTGAGGACCTGCCCTCTACACCCACATTACCCATCCCTAGTCCCTGAGGACCTGCCCTCTACACCCACATTACCCATCCCTAGTCCCTGAGGACCTGCCCCCTACACCCATATTACCCATCCCTAGTCCCTGAGGACCTGCCCCCTACACCCATATTACCCATCCCTAGTCCCTGAGGACCTGCCCCCTACACCCACATCACCCATCCCTAGTCCCTGAGGACCTGCCCCTACACCCACATTACCCATCCCTAGTCCCTGAGGACCTGCCCCCTACACCCATATTACCCATCCCTAGTCCCTGAGGACCTGCCCCCTACACCCACATTACCCATCCCTAGTCCCTGAGGACCTGCCCTCTACACCCACATTACTCATCCCTAGTCCCTGAGGACCTGCCCTCTACACCCACATTACCCATCCCTAGTCCCTGAGGACCTGCCCTCTACACCCACATTACCCATCCCTAGTCCCTGAGGACCTGCCCTCTACACCCACATTACCCATCCCTAGTCCCTGAGGACCTGCCCTCTACACCCACATTACCCATCCCTAGTCCCTGAGGACCTGCCCCCTACACCCACATTACCCATCCCTAGTCCCTGAGGACCTGCCCTCTACACCCACATTACCCATCCCTAGTCCCTGAGGACCTGCCCTCTACACCCACATTACCCATCCCTAGTCCCTGAGGACCTGCCCTCTACACCCACATTACCCATCCCTAGTCCCTGAGGACCTGCCCTCTACACCCACATTACCCATCCCTAGTCCCTGAGGACCTGCCCTCTACACCCACATTACCCATCCCTAGTCCCTGAGGACCTGCCCTCTACACCCACATTACCCATCCCTAGTCCCTGAGGACCTGCCCCCTACACCCAAATTACCCATCCCTAGTCCCTGAGGACCTGCCCCCTACACCCACATTACCCATCTCTCGTCCCTGAGGACCTGACCCCTACACCCACATTACCCATCCCTAGTCCCTGAGGACCTGCCCTCTACACCCACATTACCCATCACTCGTCCCTGAGGACCTGCCCCCTACACCCACATTACCCATCCCTAGTCCCTGAGGACCTGCCCCCTACACCCATATTACCCATCCCTAGTCCCTGAGGACCTGCCCCCTACACCCACATTACCCATCCCTAGTCCCTGAGGACCTGCCCTCTACACCCACATTACTCATCCCTACTCCCTGAGGACCTGCCCTCTACACCCACATTACCCATCCCTAGTCCCTGAGGACCTGCCCTCTACACCCACATTACCCATCCCTAGTCCCTGAGGACCTGCCCTCTACACCCACATTACCCATCCCTAGTCCCTGAGGACCTGCCCCCTACACCCACATTACCCATCCCTAGTCCCTGAGGACCTGACCTCTACACCCACATTACCCATCCCTAGTCCCTGAGGTCCTGCCCCCTACACCCACATTACCCATCCCTAGTCCCTGAGGACCTGCCCCATACACCCACATTACCCATCCCTAGTCCCTGAGGACCTGCCCTCTACACCCACATTACCCATCCCTAGTCCCTGAGGACCTGCCCTCTACACCCACATTACCCATCCCTAGTCCCTGAGGACCTGCCCTCTACACCCACATTACCCATCCCTAGTCCCTGAGGACCTGCCCCCTACACCCACATTACCCATCCCTAGTCCCTGAGGACCTGCCCCCTACACCCACATTACCCATCCCTAGTCCCTGAGGACCTGCCCTCCACACCCACATTACCCATCCCTAGTCCCTGAGGACCTGCCCCCTACACCCACATTACCCATCCCTAGTCCCTGAGGACCTGCCCCCTACACCCACATTACCCATCTCTCGTCCCTGAGGACCTGCCCCCTACACCCACATTACCCATCCCTAGTCCCTGAGGACCTGTCCTCTACACCCACATTACCCATCCCTAGTCCCTGAGGATCTGCCCCCTACACCCACATTACCCATCCCTAGTCCCTGAGGACCTGTCCTCTACACCCACATTACCCATCCCTAGTCCCTGAGGACCTGCCCCCTACACACACATTACCCATCCCTAGTCCCTGAGGACCTGCCCCCTACACCCACATTACCCATCCCTAGTCCCTGAGGATCTGCCCTCTACACCCACATTACCCATTATTAGTCCCTGAGGACCTGCCCTCTACACCCACATTACCCATCCCTAGTCCCTGAGGACCTGCCCTCTACACCCACATTACCCATTATTAGTCCCTGAGGACCTGCCCTCTACACCCACATCACCCATCCCTAGTCCCTGAGGACCTGCCCTCTACACCCACATTACCCATTACTAGTCCCTGAGGACCTGCCCTCTACACCCACATTACCCATCCCTAGTCCCTGAGGACCTGCCCCTACACCCACATTACCCATCCCTAGTCCCTGAGGACCTGTCCCCTACACCCACATTACCCATCCCTAGTCCCTGAGGACCTGCCCTCTACACCCACATTACCCATTACTAGTCCCTGAGGACCTGCCCTCTACACCCACATTACCCATCCCTAGTCCCTGAGGACCTGCCCTCTACACCCACATTACCCATCCCTAGTCCCTGAGGACCTGCCCTCTACACCCACATTACCCATCCCTAGTCCCTGAGGACCTGCCCTCTAAACCCACATTACCCATCCCTAGTCCCTGAGGACCTGCCCTCTACACCCACATTACCCATCCCTAGTCCCTGAGGACCTGCCCCCTACACCCACATTACCCATCCCTAGTCCCTGAGGACCTGCCCTCTACACCCACATTACCCATTACTAGTCCCTGAGGACCTGCCCTCTACACCCACATTACCCATCCCTAGTCCCTGAGGACCTGCCCCCTACACCCACATTACCCATCCCTAGTCCCTGAGGACCTGCCCTCTACACCCACATTACCCATTACTAGTCCCTGAGGACCTGCCCTCTACACCCACATTACCCATCCCTAGTCCCTGAGGACCTGCCCTCTACACCCACATTACCCATCCCTAGTCCCTGAGGACCTGCCCTCTACACCCACATTACCCATCCCTAGTCCCTGAGGACCTGCCCTCTACACCCACATTACCCATCCCTAGTCCCTGAGGACCTGCCCCCTACACCCACATTACCCATCCCTAGTCCCTGAGGACCTGCCCTCTACACCCACATTACCCATTATTAGTCCCTGAGGACCTGCCCTCTACACCCACATCACCCATCCCTAGTCCCTGAGGACCTGCCCTCTACACCCACATTATCCATCCCTAGTCCCTGAGGACCTGCCCTCTACACCCACATTACCCATCCCTAGTCCCTGAGGACCTGCCCCCTACACCCACATTACCCATTATTAGTCCCTGAGGACCAGCCACCTACACCCACATAACCCATTACTAGTCCCTGAGGACCTGCCCTCTACACCCACATTACCCATCCCTAGTCCCTGAGGAACTGCCCTCTACACCCACATTACCCATCCCTAGTCCCTGAGGACCTGCCCTCTACACCCACATTACCCATCCCTAGTCCCTGAGGACCTGCCCCCTACACCCACATTACCCATCCCTAGTCCCTGAGGACCTGCCCTCTACACCCACATTACCCATCCCTAGTCCCTGAGGACCTGCCCTCTACACCCACATTATCCATCCCTAGTCCCTGAGGACCTGCCCTCTACACCCACATTACCCATCCCTAGTCCCTGAGGACCTGCCCCCTACACCCACATTACCCATCTCTCGTCCCTGAGGACCTGCCCCCTACACCCACATTACCCATCCCTAGTCCCTGAGGACCTGTCCTCTACACCCACATTACCCATCCCTAGTCCCTGAGGACCTGCCCCCTACACCCACATTACCCATCCCTAGTCCCTGAGGACCTGTCCTCTACACCCACATTACCCATCCCTTGTCCCTGAGGACCTGCCCCTTACACCCACATTACCCATCCCTAGTCCCTGAGGACCTGCCCTCTACACCCATATTACCCATCCCTAGTCCCTGAGGACCTGCCCCCTACACCCACATTACCCATCCCTAGTCCCTGAGGACCTGCCCTCTACACCCACCTTACCCATCCCTAGTCCCTGAGGACCAGCCCTCTACACCCACATTACCCATCCCTAGTCCCTGAGGACCTGCCCCTTACACCCACATTACCCATCCCTAGTCCCTGAGGACCTGCCCTCTACACCCACATTACCCATTACTAGTCCCTGAGGACCTGCCCTCTACACCCACATTACCCATCCCTTGTCCCTGAGGACCTGCCCCCTACACCCACATTACCCATCCCTAGTCCCTGAGGACCTGCCCTCTACACCCACATTACCCATTACTAGTCCCTGAGGACCTTCCCTCTACACCCACATTACCCATCCCTAGTCCCTGAGGACCTGCCCTCTACACCCACATTACCCATCCCTAGTCCCTGAGGACCTGCCCTCTACACCTACATTACCCATCCCTAGTCCTTGAGGTCCTGCCCTCTACACCCACATTACCCATCACTCGTCCCTGAGGACCTGCCCCCTACACACACATTACCCATCCCTAGTCCCTGAGGACCTGCCCCCTACACCCACATTACCCATCCCTAGTCCCTGAGGATCTGCCCTCTACACCCACATTACCCATTACTAGTCCCTGAGGACCTGCCCTCTACACCCACATTACCCATCCCTAGTCCCTGAGGACCTGCCCTCTACACCCACATTACCCATTATTAGTCCCTGAGGACCTGCCCTCTACACCCACATCACCCATCCCTAGTCCCTGAGGACCTGCCCTCTACACCCACATTACCCATTACTAGTCCCTGAGGACCTGCCCTCTACACCCACATTACCCATCCCTAGTCCCTGAGGACCTGCCCCTACACCCACATTACCCATCCCTAGTCCCTGAGGACCTGTCCCCTACACCCACATTACCCATCCCTAGTCCCTGAGGACCTGCCCTCTACACCCACATTACCCATTACTAGTCCCTGAGGACCTGCCCTCTACACCCACATTACCCATCCCTAGTCCCTGAGGACCTGCCCTCTACACCCACATTACCCATCCCTAGTCCCTGAGGACCTGCCCTCTACACCCACATTACCCATCCCTAGTCCCTGAGGACCTGCCCTCTAAACCCACATTACCCATCCCTAGTCCCTGAGGACCTGCCCTCTACACCCACATTACCCATCCCTAGTCCCTGAGGACCTGCCCCCTACACCCACATTACCCATCCCTAGTCCCTGAGGACCTGCCCTCTACACCCACATTACCCATTACTAGTCCCTGAGGACCTGCCCTCTACACCCACATTACCCATCCCTAGTCCCTGAGGACCTGCCCCCTACACCCACATTACCCATCCCTAGTCCCTGAGGACCTGCCCTCTACACCCACATTACCCATCCCTAGTCCCTGAGGACCTGCCCTCTACACCCACATTACCCATCCCTAGTCCCTGAGGACCTGCCCTCTACACCCACATTACCCATCCCTAGTCCCTGAGGACCTGCCCCCTACACCCACATTACCCATCCCTAGTCCCTGAGGACCTGCCCTCTACACCCACATTACCCATCCCTAGTCCCTGAGGACCTGCCCTCTACACCCACATTACCCATCCCTAGTCCCTGAGGTCCTGCCCCCTACACCCACATTACCCATCCCTAGTCCCTGAGGACCTGCCCCCTACACCCACATTACCCATCCCTAGTCCCTGAGGACCTGCCCTCTACACCCACATTACCCATCCCTAGTCCCTGAGGACCTGCCCTCTACACCCACATTACCCATCCCTAGTCCCTGAGGACCTGCCCCCTACACCCACATTACCCATCCCTAGTCCCTGAGGACCTGCCCTCTACACCCACATTACCCATCACTCGTCCCTGAGGACCTGCCCCCTACACCCACATTACCCATCCCTAGTCCCTGAGGACCTGCCCCCTACACCCACATTACCCATCCCTAGTCCCTGAGGACCTGCCCTCTACACCCACATTACCCATCCCTAGTCCCTGAGGACCTGTCCTCTACACCCACATTACCCATCCCTAGTCCCTGAGGACCTGCCCTCTACACCCACATTACCCATTACTAGTCCCTGAGGACCTGCCCTCTACACCCACATTACCCATCCCTAGTCCCTGAGGACCTGCCCCCTACACCCACATTACCCATCCCTAGTCCCTGAGGACCTGCCCTCTACACCCACATTACCCATTACTAGTCCCTGAGGACCTGCCCTCTACACCCACATTACCCATCCCTAGTCCCTGAGGACCTGCCCTCTACACCCACATTACCCATTACTAGTCCCTGAGGACCTGCCCTCTACACCCACATTACTCATCCCTAGTCCCTGAGGACCTGCCCTCTACACCCACATTACCCATCCCTAGTCCCTGAGGACCTGCCCTCTACACCCACATTACCCATCCCTAGTCCCTGAGGACCTGCCCTCTACACCCACATTACCCATCCCTAGTCCCTGAGGACCTGCCCCCTACACCCACATTACCCATCCCTAGTCCCTGAGGACCTGCCCCCTACACCCACATTACCCATCCCTAGTCCTTGAGGTCCTGCCCCCTACACCCACATTACTCATCCCTAGTCCCTGAGGACCTACCCCCTACACCCACATTACCCATCCCTAGTCCCTGAGGACCTGCCCTCTATACCCACATTACCCATCACTAGTCCCTGAGGACCTGCCCTCTACACCCACATTACCCATCCCTAGTCCCTGAGGACCTGCCCCCTACACCCACATTACCCATCCCTAGTCCCTGAGGACCTGCCCCCTACACCCACATTACCCATCTCTCGTCCCTGAGGACCTGCCCCCTACACCCACATTACCCATCCCTAGTCCCTGAGGACCTGCCCTCTACACCCACATTACCCATCCCTTGTCCCTGAGGACCTGCCCTCTAAACCCACATTACCCATCCCTAGTCCCTGAGGACCTGCCCTCTACCCCCACATTACCCATCCCTAGTCCCTGAGGACCTGCCCCCTACACCCACATTACCCATCCCTAGTCCCTGAGGACCTGCCCTCTACACCCACATTACCCATTACTAGTCCCTGAGGACCTGCCCTCTACACCCACATTACCCATCCCTAGTCCCTGAGGACCTGCCCCCTACACCCACATTACCCATCCTTAGTCCCTGAGGACCTGCCCTCTACACCCACATTACCCATTACTAGTCCCTGAGGACCTGCCCTCTACACCCACATTACCCATCCCTAGTCCCTGAGGACCTGCCCTCTACACCCACATTACCCATCCCTAGTCCCTGAGGACCTGCCCTCTACACCCACATTACCCATCCCTAGTCCCTGAGGACCTGCCCTCTACACCCACATTACCCATCCCTAGTCCCTGAGGACCTGCCCCCTACACCCACATTACCCATCCCTAGTCCCTGAGGACCTGCCCTCTACACCCACATTGCCCATCCCTAGTCCCTGAGGACCTGCCCCCTTCACACACATTACCCATCCCTAGTCCCTGAGGACCTGCCCTCTACACCCACATTACCCATCCCTAGTCCCTGAGGACCTGCCCTCTACACCCACATTACCCATCCCTAGTCCCTGAGGACCTGCCCTCTACACCCACATTACCCATTATTACTCCCTGAGGACCTGCCCTCTACACCCACATCACCCATCCCTAGTCCCTGAGGACCTGCCCTCTACACCCACATTACCCATTACTAGTCCCTGAGGACCTGCCCTCTACACCCACATTACCCATCCCTAGTCCCTGAGGACCTGCCCCTACACCCACATTACCCATCCCTAGTCCCTGAGGACCTGCCCCCTACACCCACATTACCCATCCCTAGTCCCTGAGGACCTGTCCTCTACACCCACATTACCCATCCCTAGTCCCTGAGGACCTGCCCTCTACACCCACATTACCCATCCCTAGTCCCTAAGGACCTGCCCTCTACACCCACATTACCCATCCCTAGTCCCTGAGGACCTGCCCTCTACACCCACATTACCCATCCCTAGTCCCTGAGGACCTGCCCTCTACACCCACATTACCCATCCCTAGTCCCTGAGGACCTGCCCCCTACACCCACATTACCCATCCCTAGCCCCTGAGGACCTGCCCTCTACACCCACATTACCCATCCCTAGTCCCTGAGGACCTGCCCCCTACACCCACATTACCAATCCCTAGTCCCTGAGGACCTACCCCCTACACCCACATTACCCATCCCTAGTCCCTGAGGACCTGCCCCCTACACCCACATCACCCATCCCTAGTCCCTGAGGACCTGCCCCCTAAACCCACATTACCCATCCCTAGTCCCTGAGGACCTGCCCCCTACACCCATATTACCCATCCCTAGTCCCTGAGGACCTGCCCCCTACACCCATATTACCCATCCCTAGTCCCTGAGGACCTGCCCCCTACACCCACATCACCCATCCCTAGTCCCTGAGGACCTGCCCCTACACCCACATTACCCATCCCTAGTCCCTGAGGACCTGCCCCCTACACCCATATTACCCATCCCTAGTCCCTGAGGACCTGCCCCCTACACCCACATTACCCATCCCTAGTCCCTGAGGACCTGCCCTCTACACCCACATTACTCATCCCTAGTCCCTGAGGACCTGCCCTCTACACCCACATTACCCATCCCTAGTCCCTGAGGACCTGCCCTCTACACCCACATTACCCATCCCTAGTCCCTGAGGACCTGCCCTCTACACCCACATTACCCATCCCTAGTCCCTGAGGACCTGCCCTCTACACCCACATTACCCATCCCTAGTCCCTGAGGACCTGCCCCCTACACCCACATTACCCATCCCTAGTCCCTGAGGACCTGCCCTCTACACCCACATTACCCATCCTTAGTCCCTGAGGACCTGCCCTCTACACCCACATTACCCATCCCTAGTCCCTGAGGACCTGCCCTCTACACCCACATTACCCATCCCTAGTCCCTGAGGACCTGCCCTCTACACCCACATTACCCATCCCTAGTCCCTGAGGACCTGCCCTCTACACCCACATTACCCATCCCTAGTCCCTGAGGACCTGCCCTCTACACCCACATTACCCATCCCTAGTCCCTGAGGACCTGCCCCCTACACCCAAATTACCCATCCCTAGTCCCTGAGGACCTGCCCCCTACACCCACATTACCCATCTCTCGTCCCTGAGGACCTGTCCTCTACACCCACATTACCCATCCCTAGTCCCTGAGGACCTGCCCTCTACACCCACATTACCCATCACTCGTCCCTGAGGACCTGCCCCCTACACCCACATTACCCATCCCTAGTCCCTGAGGACCTGCCCCCTACACCCATATTACCCATCCCTAGTCCCTGAGGACCTGCCCCCTACACCCACATTACCCATCCCTAGTCCCTGAGGACCTGCCCTCTACACCCACATTACTCATCCCTACTCCCTGAGGACCTGCCCTCTACACCCACATTACCCATCCCTAGTCCCTGAGGACCTGCCCTCTACACCCACATTACCCATCCCTAGTCCCTGAGGACCTGCCCTCTACACCCACATTACCCATCCCTAGTCCCTGAGGACCTGCCCCCTACACCCACATTACCCATCCCTAGTCCCTGAGGACCTGACCTCTACACCCACATTACCCATCCCTAGTCCCTGAGGTCCTGCCCCCTACACCCACATTACCCATCCCTAGTCCCTGAGGACCTGCCCCATACACCCACATTACCCATCCCTAGTCCCTGAGGACCTGCCCTCTACACCCACATTACCCATCCCTAGTCCCTGAGGACCTGCCCTCTACACCCACATTACCCATCCCTAGTCCCTGAGGACCTGCCCTCTACACCCACATTACCCATCCCTAGTCCCTGAGGACCTGCCCTCTACACCCACATTACCCATCCCTAGTCCCTGAGGACCTGCCCTCTACACCCACATTACCCATCCCTAGTCCCTGAGGACCTGCCCCCTACACCCACATTACCCATCCCTAGTCCCTGAGGACCTGCCCCCTACACCCACATTACCCATCTCTCGTCCCTGAGGACCTGCCCCCTACACCCACATTACCCATCCCTAGTCCCTGAGGACCTGCCCTCTACACCCACATTACCCATCACTCATCCCTGAGGACCTGCCCCCTACACCCACATTACCCATCCCTAGTCCCTGAGGACCTGCCCCCTACACCCACATTACCCATCCCTAGTCCCTGAGGACCTGCCCTCTACACCCACATTACCCATCCCTAGTCCCTGAGGACCTGCCCCCTACACCCACATTACCCATCCCTATTCCCTGAGGACCTGTCCTCTACACCCACATTACCCATCCCTAGTCCCTGAGGACCTGCCCTCTACACCCACATTACCCATTACTAGTCCCTGAGGACCTGCCCTCTACACCCACATTACCCATCCCTAGTCCCTGAGGACCTGCCCCCTACACCCACATTACCCATCCCTAGTCCCTGAGGACCTGCCCTCTACACCCACATTACCCATTACTAGTCCCTGAGGACCTGCCCTCTACACCCACATTACTCATCCCTAGTCCCTGAGGACCTGCCCTCTACACCCACATTACCCATCCCTAGTCCCTGAGGACCTGCCCTCTATACCCACATTACCCATCCCTAGTCCCTGAGGACCTGCCCTCTACACCCACATTACCCATCCCTAGTCCCTGAGGACCTGCCCTCTACACCCACATCACCCATCCCTAGTCCCTGAGGACCTGCCCTCTACACCCACATTACCCATCCCTAGTCCCTGAGGACCTGCCCTCTACACCCACATTACCCATCCCTAGTCCCTGAGGACCTGCCCTCTACACCCACATTACCCATCCCTAGTCCCTGAGGACCTGCCCCCTACACCCACATTACCCATCCCTAGTCCCTGAGGACCTGCCCCCTACACCCACATTACCCATCCCTAGTCCCTGAGGACCTGCCCTCCACACCCACATTACCCATCCCTAGTCCCTGAGGACCTGCCCCCTACACCCACATTACCCATCCCTAGTCCCTGAGGACCTGCCCCCTACACCCACATTACCCATCTCTCGTCCCTGAGGACCTGCCCCCTACACCCACATTACCCATCCCTAGTCCCTGAGGACCTGTCCTCTACACCCACATTACCCATCCCTAGTCCCTGAGGATCTGCCCCCTACACCCACATTACCCATCCCTAGTCCCTGAGGACCTGTCCTCTACACCCACATTACCCATCCCTAGTCCCTGAGGACCTGCCCCCTACACACACATTACCCATCCCTAGTCCCTGAGGACCTGCCCCCTACACCCACATTACCCATCCCTAGTCCCTGAGGATCTGCCCTCTACACCCACATTACCCATTACTAGTCCCTGAGGACCTGCCCTCTACACCCACATTACCCATCCCTAGTCCCTGAGGACCTGCCCTCTACACCCACATTACCCATTATTAGTCCCTGAGGACCTGCCCTCTACACCCACATCACCCATCCCTAGTCCCTGAGGACCTGCCCTCTACACCCACATTACCCATTACTAGTCCCTGAGGACCTGCCCTCTACACCCACATTACCCATCCCTAGTCCCTGAGGACCTGCCCCTACACCCACATTACCCATCCCTAGTCCCTGAGGACCTGTCCCCTACACCCACATTACCCATCCCTAGTCCCTGAGGACCTGCCCTCTACACCCACATTACCCATTACTAGTCCCTGAGGACCTGCCCTCTACACCCACATTACCCATCCCTAGTCCCTGAGGACCTGCCCTCTACACCCACATTACCCATCCCTAGTCCCTGAGGACCTGCCCTCTACACCCACATTACCCATCCCTAGTCCCTGAGGACCTGCCCTCTAAACCCACATTACCCATCCCTAGTCCCTGAGGACCTGCCCTCTACACCCACATTACCCATCCCTAGTCCCTGAGGACCTGCCCCCTACACCCACATTACCCATCCCTAGTCCCTGAGGACCTGCCCTCTACACCCACATTACCCATTACTAGTCCCTGAGGACCTGCCCTCTACACCCACATTACCCATCCCTAGTCCCTGAGGACCTGCCCCCTACACCCACATTACCCATCCCTAGTCCCTGAGGACCTGCCCTCTACACCCACATTACCCATTACTAGTCCCTGAGGACCTGCCCTCTACACCCACATTACCCATCCCTAGTCCCTGAGGACCTGCCCTCTACACCCACATTACCCATCCCTAGTCCCTGAGGACCTGCCCTCTACACCCACATTACCCATCCCTAGTCCCTGAGGACCTGCCCTCTACACCCACATTACCCATCCCTAGTCCCTGAGGACCTGCCCCCTACACCCACATTACCCATCCCTAGTCCCTGAGGACCTGCCCTCTACACCCACATTACCCATTATTAGTCCCTGAGGACCTGCCCTCTACACCCACATCACCCATCCCTAGTCCCTGAGGACCTGCCCTCTACACCCACATTATCCATCCCTAGTCCCTGAGGACCTGCCCTCTACACCCACATTACCCATCCCTAGTCCCTGAGGACCTGCCCCCTACACCCACATTACCCATTATTAGTCCCTGAGGACCAGCCACCTACACCCACATAACCCATTACTAGTCCCTGAGGACCTGCCCTCTACACCCACATTACCCATCCCTAGTCCCTGAGGAACTGCCCTCTACACCCACATTACCCATCCCTAGTCCCTGAGGACCTGCCCTCTACACCCACATTACCCATCCCTAGTCCCTGAGGACCTGCCCCCTACACCCACATTACCCATCCCTAGTCCCTGAGGACCTGCCCTCTACACCCACATTACCCATCCCTAGTCCCTGAGGACCTGCCCTCTACACCCACATTATCCATCCCTAGTCCCTGAGGACCTGCCCTCTACACCCACATTACCCATCCCTAGTCCCTGAGGACCTGCCCCCTACACCCACATTACCCATCTCTCGTCCCTGAGGACCTGCCCCTTACACCCACATTACCCATCCCTAGTCCCTGAGGACCTGCCCTCTACACCCATATTACCCATCCCTAGTCCCTGAGGACCTGCCCCCTACACCCACATTACCCATCCCTAGTCCCTGAGGACCTGCCCTCTACACCCACCTTACCCATCCCTAGTCCCTGAGGACCAGCCCTCTACACCCACATTACCCATCCCTAGTCCCTGAGGACCTGCCCCTTACACCCACATTACCCATCCCTAGTCCCTGAGGACCTGCCCTCTACACCCACATTACCCATTACTAGTCCCTGAGGACCTGCCCTCTACACCCACATTACCCATCCCTTGTCCCTGAGGACCTGCCCCCTACACCCACATTACCCATCCCTAGTCCCTGAGGACCTGCCCTCTACACCCACATTACCCATTACTAGTCCCTGAGGACCTTCCCTCTACACCCACATTACCCATCCCTAGTCCCTGAGGACCTGCCCTCTACACCCACATTACCCATCCCTAGTCCCTGAGGACCTGCCCTCTACACCTACATTACCCATCCCTAGTCCTTGAGGTCCTGCCCTCTACACCCACATTACCCATCACTCGTCCCTGAGGACCTGCCCCCTACACCCACATTACCCATCCCTAGTCCCTGAGGACCTGCCCCCTACACCCACATTACCCATCCCTAGTCCCTGAGGATCTGCCCTCTACACCCACATTACCCATTACTAGTCCCTGAGGACCTGCCCTCTACACCCACATTACCCATCCCTAGTCCCTGAGGACCTGCCCCCTACACACACATTACCCATCCCTAGTCCCTGAGGACCTGCCCCCTACACCCACATTACCCATCCCTAGTCCCTGAGGATCTGCCCTCTACACCCACATTACCCATTACTAGTCCCTGAGGACCTGCCCTCTACACCCACATTACCCATCCCTAGTCCCTGAGGACCTGCCCTCTACACCCACATTACCCATTATTAGTCCCTGAGGACCTGCCCTCTACACCCACATCACCCATCCCTAGTCCCTGAGGACCTGCCCTCTACACCCACATTACCCATTACTAGTCCCTGAGGACCTGCCCTCTACACCCACATTACCCATCCCTAGTCCCTGAGGACCTGCCCCTACACCCACATTACCCATCCCTAGTCCCTGAGGACCTGTCCCCTACACCCACATTACCCATCCCTAGTCCCTGAGGACCTGCCCTCTACACCCACATTACCCATCACTAGTCCCTGAGGACCTGCCCTCTACACCCACATTACCCATCCCTAGTCCCTGAGGACCTGCCCTCTACACCCACATTACCCATCCCTAGTCCCTGAGGACCTGCCCTCTACACCCACATTACCCATCCCTAGTCCCTGAGGACCTGCCCTCTAAACCCACATTACCCATCCCTAGTCCCTGAGGACCTGCCCTCTACACCCACATTACCCATCCCTAGTCCCTGAGGACCTGCCCCCTACACCCACATTACCCATCCCTAGTCCCTGAGGACCTGCCCTCTACACCCACATTACCCATTACTAGTCCCTGAGGACCTGCCCTCTACACCCACATTACCCATCCCTAGTCCCTGAGGACCTGCCCCCTACACCCACATTACCCATCCCTAGTCCCTGAGGACCTGCCCTCTACACCCACATTACCCATTACTAGTCCCTGAGGACCTGCCCTCTACACCCACATTACCCATC